>NC_043960.1:50542014-50557014 GCF_902148855.1 Sphaeramia orbicularis | reverse complement strand
GAAAAAGAAATGACTCCGCAGACACTTGGTCTCCGTGTGCTAAAACACCTGTAAAAATGTTCATGTTTTGCTCTGTCATTTAATGCATTGGTTGAGAATGTGTGTTAGTCTTTTCAATTATACACCAAAAAATCCCAACTTGGGACCTAATGCTAAATTATAACTGAAAGTAGAGATTAGTAAATGATCTTTACCAATAAAGATTAAATAATGATCTGGAATAGTCTGACATTATTTACTGCCTCACTTATTATTAAAGCTATACCGTATGATGTGGCATTTTTTCACTTTTCTTTTGTCATCTTAAAATGCTCCTAATAAGCATGTGTCAAACTAAAATGTAAAAGAAATCCACCAGGTTTTGAAACTCAAAAATGTTTAATTCTCATATATTTCTGATAAAAGTCTGACCAATCATTTTATTTGGTCCGAATGAAATAATTGGCCAAACTTGGCTGAGCCTCCTGTCAATCATCCATTACAGCTGTCCAGCATCTGACCCATCATTGCTGTCTCCGTATCCGATATGCGTACCTCTGAATCTGACGCTTCACTCGTGCTGCTCCTCCTGTCACTGACCACAGATCTAATAAGCGTCTACGGATGTGAATGGATAGAACTGAAATGCACATGTGGGAGGAAAAAACGGATTTATCAACAGAAACAGCAACTAAGGAGAACAAACAGGAGTCTGATGAATGAAGGATGGAGATAAAAGTCTGGAAGTATGGTGTACTGGACTGAACAGACAGGTCTGCACAAAGTTCAGCTTTTATGACCACAGGACTCATACACATACATGTACTTGGAGTCACACAATGTAGGATTATGTAGGATGATAAATGTATGGACTATGAAACTTCAAATGTCCACGGAAAATTCGCGGAGGCCGAACGTTCACAGTGTGCACGCCCGTCTGGGCACCTCATCAGCTGAAGACAGACCAGACCCTTAAATTCAGGGTCTACTGATGAAACAGGAGCCGCAGCAGGTGGATGATGTGTCTGATTACTGAGGGAGGGGTCCGTGGACACGCCGCAGTGGACCGGACGTCCACCTCCACTTCCACCATGCTTATCAGGTAAGAGGAAAGTGTCAGAGCTCAACGACACTGAGGGATTTACATGCAGCTCTATTAGGCTGCCCTCCGTGTGGGATTTCGACACGGAAGGGGTACCTCCTGCATCAAATAGTGCCACTACAGGGCTCTGACCATGAGTCGATTTCTGATGACTTGGGAAGCGGGCGGGGCTTTGGAGGGAGGCAGGTTGTTCATGTTCAAGCTTTTACTAAGTGCTGTGAGAAATGCCACATCAGTAGGTACAGCTTTAATTATTATTACTCATTATTTACTGCTAATGAAATTTGCTATTTTACTTTATGTCAATTTTGATTCATTCAACATAATCCAAGTGCAGGTGTCACAATGAAGAATTTACCACTTTGTTGTTAGAACTCCTTGACATATGAAATGGAGGACTCAAATGCACAACTCACAAAAACTTAAGATTTTAACAAAAGTATTTTAATAGTAAAAAAGTGATTAACAAAAAGTGCTCATTAGGAGGATATAAATAACTACAAACAAACCTCTATGAAAAACTCCTTACAGAAAAACTTGAAACATAAAACTGACAAACATGGAAAAACCTGGTAGGCAGCTTGACATGAAACACCATGACAGAACCAGATGAACTGGCAGAAGACAAAGGGAGGCAGGACAATCAGGGGTGGGGCTAACAGTCACACTGGCCGGAAAACACACAAAGGAAGGAAGTCAGGGTCTGAAACAAGAGGGAAGAGATGTGTACAAAATAAAACAGGAAGTGCAAGACAGTACCAAATGTAAACGACTCTAACTTAACATAAAGTGATATATCAAACAAAGACAAAACACTGAAGACCAAAGACGAGACATGAAACACTAAACATTAACATAATTAACAAATCTGACGAGACATGACATTTGTATTGGTGGCATTTCTTTTCATAACACTTAAAAGATGTTCAGAGACTGAAGACAGCAGGTGATGAGGTGCTTTTGGTGTCATTTTGGCCCACTGTATCTGAAAACAAGTCTGAAGGTGTGCAACAAGATGGGATCTTCGTTGAAGCATTTTGTGTTTCTTGAAGTTCACACATTGTCCATTGGGGTCACGTGGTGACTGCATCAGGCCAGTCCAGGACCGTCACCCTCATCTTCCTCAGCCAGTTCTTTGGAATGTGTAGAAATATACATGGACATTCTTGAAGAAACTGTCATCCTGACAGCAGCATTTGTCACTGCAAATCTCAATATATTTTTAAGCAATAATGGTGTATCACCAAGGGGCTCCACCTGAGCTCCAAAACGAAGCCAATGCAGAAGTAGCTTGAAGTTATAATACCAATGAAGGCCACTAGATGGAACTCCATAAAGCCCTGACTCATGTCGAGTCTCTAAAAATAATAAAAGAGTCAAAACGAGTAATGTTCCATGTCCAGCCTCATTCGTTTGGTTTTGTTGGTGGTTCATCCCTAAATTATTGCTCCATCACCTAGTAAAGATTTGATTTTGTGTCAGATTTGGATCTACAAGTGTGTATATCAGGTCGCTCGTCTGTTGAGTTGGGTTTTTAGGGTTTATGTAAATAAAACAGATTTTTTTTGGACAGTTCCGCGACATTGTGACTGACAGGTTGCGGTAACATGCCTGAACAGCTTGAACTATGGCCCCTTACACACTAAAATAAATCCAGTTTCCGTCAGCATCTTCATTTTGTTCTTCACCATTGAGGACGTAATATTCAATTCCCTTCCCATCTTTTTTTTTTGAGGAGCATTATTATTATTTTTTTTTTTTTCCACAAATTTGTGACATTTCTCGAGTTTCTCCTCCAGAACTAGACCTTTCCTAGATGCTTCTTTTGGACTAAATCATGATTACAGACATGGTTCAAACCACATTGTAATTTCATTATTTTTAATTCATTATTCATCCTAAATTGCTGTTCTATCTTTTTCTTAAATTTGTTCAAGCCTGACTCTGAAGAATGGATGCATTTTTACAAATGAAATTAAGTCAACCAAATGTTATTGCTTTCATTGTTATTTTCCACATATTTAAGCTTTTCTGATTTGGGGTTGTATAATAAAAGCTGACCTACTGAGAACAATAGGTAAATAGATAGCTTACATAAGATTGGGGTTTGTTTATTTGGTACATCACTCAGCTCAAGGTGACCTGTCGTCCTCATTAACCACAGATAGTCTCTGGTTGTCAGCTCCCCCCGAGGTGACCACTGAATCCTGACAAATGGCCACAAATCACCATCTAAAATCAAATGTATCAATATGCCTTGATGATGGATGGAATCAGTGATTCTCACAGAGGCCTTCCAAGTATTGTAGATATATGTGTGCAACTTACATTTCCCTCAGAATACAGTATGATTGTCGTATAAATAGCAAACAGCAGCACCCACCTTCACTTGTGGATCTCACGGTGCTCCCTTTTGCCTTTTCTTCAGGTCCACTTTATCTTTATAAGCAGCAAATTGGAAAGGGTTAATTCAATTCTCAGCAGGCTGCGGCTGAGACTGGAAACATGTATCGTCTCTCTCTCTTTTTCTCTCTCTGCCTTTCTCTTTGTTTCTAAAGTCTAATTACTTTTAGAGAGTGGCTTTACTCAGCCTATAAATAATGACAAATCAAGGCTGTCTCTGTGCTGAACTTTATGGAGCCTGGTTTGTGTTGGTTGAACAGTGGCAGGCCATTCATTGAAAGTCTGAGCAAAAAAGATCAAAATTTTTTGGGTTGTGTGGATTTGAATGAGAAACAAGAGGGAGAATACACTGGAAAAAGTATGTAGAAACCTAAAATGTACTAAAAACTAATATCTGTGATTTCTTTTATTGACATAAACATATCTGCATGACATTTAAAGGGAAGTTGGTACAGAGACAAAATCGGACTGACAAATATACACTTGCAACATACAAGTGACAGATTCCACAACCAGCAGGTGAACAGGTAACCTCAGAATCAGAATACTGTCCATACATGTCCAGGATGTACCCCGCCTTCACCCATAAGTAGCTGGGATAGGCTCCAGCGACCCCAGTGACCCTAGTGAGGACAAAGTGGGTTCAGATAATGAATGAATGAATATACTGTGTATATATATATATATATATATGTGTGTGTGTGTGTGTGTGTATATATATATATATATGTGTGTGTGAGTGTGTGTATATATATATATATATATATATATATATATATATATATATATATATATATATATATATATTTGTGTGTACACACACACATATTAAAACACTATTGTCAATATATTATCAATATGATAATTAAAGAAATATGCATAATAAGTGTGCAACAAATATAATGTGTGTAATTAGAATTATGTGGTCATAAGGTGGAATTAAATGAGCAATTAAAGGATCAGGACCATGACCACAAGGAGGGAGTGTGGCTCCATAATTTGTGCCAAACTTAATGAGAAAATTATAAGTCAAATCTGTCACATACTTCACACACTTCAGTCCATAATGTTGTGAAAGGTCACTGCTAGATCAATCAATCAGTCAAATTGTATTTATATAGCGCCAAACAGTGGCGTAGTGGTCTCTGGAGAAGTGGGTATACTCTCAGTTTTTGCCCCCCCCCCTTTTTTTTTTTAAAGTAGTCCAGAAAAATGCCATTTTAGAAATAGTGACATGTTTACTAGTTTAGTATTCTACTTTAGTTTACCTAAAAATCCATCAGTAGTATTTGCTCACTAATATAAAATGATCAGGACTTGATCAGGACCAGTCTGTAGGTATTACTGGTCACACAAGCAACCTGCATGAATGTAAATGTATTCAACATGAGGCGAACACAGGACAACATTAGCCTTTCATAACGTTAGCCTATTCGCATAGTTTAACTATTGGTGACAAAATCTCTTCTCCTTTAAATGTGCAATCATATTGCCAGTAGTTTAAAACAGTGACTCATTTGGAAACCACTGTAAAACTTACCTAATAATTATGTATTCCATGAAAGTAGGTTCTCTCAATATGCCTCACTCATTTGAAAGATGTTTATTCTGTCTTTCTTGTTTGCATGTCCAATAATCACGCATCTCTCAACAAGACATACAGTGACCTGTCAACCATCTTGGGTGGCACTGGCACCTGAGGTGTCCAATCAGGTTCCAGAAGTGGCAGCGTTAAATTAGCAATATTTTCCTCGGCATGACCCGCCCTACTCTGTCTCTGATTGGCCCATTACTCCTCATGCCTAAAGTTAACCAATCTAATCAGTGAAGATACAGAATACTTGCCAATTAGAGGCAGAATAGGGCGGGCCATGGCTTCACCATCCTTGAGGAAAACATGGACAATTTGGCTCACAGATACTACTGAATGGTGTGCATCAGGGGGATTTAGGGTGTATTCACACCAGGAAAGTCTGATAGTTCACTTGCTTTGGTCCGGACCAATTTTTTTTTTTTTTTTTTAATTTGGTGCGGTTCGTATTCACACTGTACATTTTTGTAAGTGGACCAAAACCTGTAAGCAAAACCACGTGTGCTGAGGTCGTTCATCCATTGGACAGAAATGAGCAGTGTCCATTAAAACGCTCAGTCCAAAGTGAAAGGAGAGAATCATGGAAATTTTGCGTGCTGTTTTTGTTATCGACGTAGCGGTTTTTACAGATACAGACGTCTGCACAAGTGTTTGAGCAGCAAGAGCGTCTGATGCAACGTCAGGTTTACAGTATTGTAGAATTCATTTCTCAATGACGAAGACACAGGGCAAGACGGCTATGGAGGACAGCGCTCATGTGTGCACATCATGTTGTGACTGCTGGTCTGATTCACACAAGACGTAACAGGTCTGAAGTGTGAATTCTGCTAGTACGTATATGAAAAGACTGTTCTCCAAAAGCATTAGTGCTCCGTACTGCTTACCTATGTGTATCTATCCTGTATCACCGTTGAGTTTAGCCAGGGACAGAATTCCTTAACGCAGGTAAAGTTTGCTGGGGCTGATGAAGTCGTTTATTATTTTTTATTTCAAGCACAACAGACAAATCTAACCGTCATCCTAATCATTCTCGCGCTGAACAAGCTGAAAACGTCGGAGTTTTTGTGTCCTTTTTAGCAGCTGTGTTATATGCACATCTGCCCAGATGTCCAAAAGGCAGCGTGTCACCTCCGAGCTCCATGTTTGACCAGGGCTCATTTTCAGCTCCGTAGCCTGTCCTCACTCTGAGCGCTTCTCTGGTAAAACTCTGTTGTCCATAATGCTTGACGCACGACGGGAGCTCGTTAGGTACAAAAAAACCCAACTGTGTCGGATCGGGTCCGGTCTGCTTTCACACCTCAAACGAACCGCACCAGGGTTCGTATGGAACCGCACCGAGACCACCTCTTCAACTGGGTCTTGGTTCACTTGTTTGGTCCGGAACAGAGTTCGGTGGTTTTTATTCACACCAGCCCAAAAGGTCTGAACCAAGGGAGCAAACGAACTCTGGTCCGTTTTAAACAGACCAAACAAGGCAGGTGTGAATACACCCTTAGAAGTGGATATACGCAATACTGACTGAAAAATAAATAAGTATACGCTGTATACGGCTGTATACCCTGGACTACACCACTGGTGCCAAATCATAACAAAAGTAATCTCTGAGACCCAGGGGCTGGTAAAAAGGTGCTAAAAGGCTAAAATAAGGGAAGCTAAAACTAAGGGACAAGGAAAAAGGGGAGAGTCTTATCTGCAAGAGGAAGGGGCTGTAGCACACATAGCACACATGCGTTCAAACTCGAATGGGCTAAGTGGAGTGGTGAAAGCAGTTTTCTCCCTATCCTGGGGGTAAATCAATCAATCAATCAATCAATCAATCAAATTTTATTTATACAGGGTGTATCAGAAAAAAGTAGACTCACAAAATACAACAAAAAACCAAAATGCGAAGATATTTTGAAAATTTGGTCATATGTGTTTATTGACCATGTAATTCTCCCTTGATTGACACCAGTGTCCTGGGTCAGTTTTCATGCTTCAGTGAACAACGCTAATTTGAATTGTGCAAAATAAAAGCATTTTGCACATGGAAGTGTAAGGGTTAACATGAGACCTGTTGCCAGATCTTATTGTGAGAAATCAGATTAAAACACCTGGAGTTCTCCTCAATACTCCAATGTCTTCATGCATACAGATTAATCTGATTTATTTCATTCTTTTTCATCTGCACATGTGTAAAGAATTTTAGAAAACATTTGTTACGTAGTCAAACGTGAGCTGAAGACAGTAACAGGAAGTTTGATTCTTCCATCACTATGTATGTACGAACTGCAAAAGAAATCTGATAATGGACCAGGGCATCTAAACATCTAAATATATGATTATCGTATTTCATAAGCACATGTAAATGTGTCAGACCTGATTATTACAATTATCTGATTGCACCCACTTATTGGATTTGTATGGTCATGTAAACAGACTCAATGTGTGGACATCAGAGGGTTATCAGACAGCAACCACCACTGGACTGTTGAGCAACTCAAATCTTGTGAACATCAAGAATGAACAAAAAATACACCTGTAAGAGTTCAAACAACTGGTGTCCTCAGGTCAGAAATCATTTAAAAGTGGCATAAAAAGGAAAGATGATATAACTCAGTGGTGTCTCTGTCCTAATTTTTTTTTAGTGTGTTGCAGGGCAGAATGATCAGAAGTTAAAAACATGTACATTTCATTTGATATGAGCCTAAAAACTCAATGTACCCACAATGAAACAACTGCGTAAATACCTGTGCAGAAGCTATGTAACAAGAGTTGAAGTGATTGTAAGTTAAAGGAGCTAAAACACTGACACTGTATGTGTATGTGATGGAGGAAGTGGATGTGTGTGTTAATATAACACAGTAGTAGGGCCAAAGGTGACAGCCTGGTTACCTGAGAGGTCATTCAATTATTGTCAACTCTTTTCATTTTGTCTGATCAGCTCTGTCAGCGTTAGTTTGACCAATACCTCTAGAAGTGACTTTGAGGCTGAATGTGTCTAACTTTATATCTTAATGTAAACACGTCATGAACTACTGTATCTATCTACATGTGTTGATTCTTACTGATGTGCATCCAAGCCTTTATCTGAATTTTCCAATGTAAATCTGCATTTCCCTACATTGTGTGTGTCAGTATACATGTGTGAGGGAGGTCTCCATTTAAAGTTTTTTTGATGAAAACTGATGAGTGTCCACTTCACTTCCCTTCATCTCAGGGGTCTTGGTGGTGCTTCAGGGAAGTGTCCTGAAGGAGAAATGGAATGGGCGAGAACTAATGCGAGACGAGGCTGATGGAAGACAGTATGTGCCTGTGCCACTGTGTGTCTGTGTGTGAGGTTGATGGAGGGTGATGGTAGGAGTGAGACTTAACGAGGAGGAAAATAAGCTGAGCAATCTCTGTCTGTCCTCCCTCTACCTCCCAATGATTTATTCACACACACATTCATATCCACATATACCTGGACAACCCATGGCTGAACTCTTTAACCACTCCTCAAAAAAATTTGTAGAGTAGAAAATACAGTATTCATTGCCATTTTCCAATATTTTTGATATCACATTATTTTCCCCCCTTAAATGATAACTCATTATGGCCAAAGGTAAAGTGTCACACCTGCAGTTCCTTGAATGTCCACTTGAGGCTGGCTCCAAAAATTTACTCATCTTGGACACCACTAACCCTGTTTAATTTATGTTAAGGAAAAGGTGAAGTTGGTTGATAGATAGCTTTTTTCAATTCAATTAAACGATTATTTGAATAGGTGGAAAAAAAAAAAAAATGTGGAACAGATGTGTGAAAATTATAAACAACTTGTAATTTATTTCAACAGCAGTATCCATCCATCCATCCATTCATTATTCCATCCATTTTCTTCCGCTGGGTCACGGAGACAACAGTCTAAGCAGTGATGCCCAGACTTCCCATAAAAACTTAAGTAGGCATGGCCTGTCAAGTTTGGAATTACATAAAAAGTGACTTTTCTTGAACTTACTATACACTAAAGTGGAATGATTACATTTGTAATTACTAAATTATTGAGTCACTGTATAATGTTATAGAATTATTACATTACACAAAGATTTTTTTTTACCCACTTTATTATGTAATAGCTGAGACGAAATGTTTTAAGTTATAAAATTATGGGCAAAATGTTGTTACATTATGCGCTCAGCATTTTGTAACATTATTGACCAGTTATACCATTAGGAGTTTAAAAAAATTTTTTTTGTAACATTGTGCGGCGTTGTAACATTATCAGCTCTAACAATCCATGTGACATTCACATTACAGAAACTCTTCACTCTCCTGATAGTCTAGTTGTTTACAGATTCTGCTCCACACTTTGTGCTTCACTTTCATACAAAATTGTGTCAGTAATTAGTCACAGACAGACAGACAGACAGACAGAGATAGATAGATAGATAGATAGATAGATAGATAGATAGATAGATAGATAGATAGATAGATAGATAGATAGATAGATAGATAGATAGATAGATAGATAGATAGATAGATAGATAGATAGATAGATAGATAGATAGATTTGTATTTTCACTGTGTAATGTTCTGTGTGAAAGTGCTAATGACAAACACTTCTTTGAAAAACTATGATATGGAAAATCACTATACAAAAAACACCCCCTGCAGCTAAAAGGCTTTACAGTTTGCTATATGTATATAGTCTGTGGTCATTTCATGCTCGAAGGTCCAGTGTGTAATATTTAGGAGATTTAGGGGGTTCTAACTGGAGGCATGGAATACAGTATTCCTAATGTTTTCATAGTGTATTATCACACAAAATGTTGTTTTCTTTACCTGAGAATGAGTTGTTTCTAGTGTCTACAGATGGAGCAGTTTCACCTTTCTTGAGCCAAACCATGTTTCTGCAGTAGTTCATGACAGATTTACTCTTCTCTTTTTTCTGTTGTATCTGTTTTATCAGTCTGGAACTCCATGGTCCTGGTCCCTTTTTCACTTTCCTACGTGAAAAGTAATAAAAATGCAAAAATAAATAACAGAACACATGATGACAGATTCCTACTACTATGATGTGACATGTGAAATGTCTTATCTGGGCCATTGTAAAGAGTAGTAGACAATGGACAAGGGCACAAATGAGCCACAGGTTCCGAAAAAGAGGCAAGTCCGTTCAGTCCATTTCAGGTGGAAATCACAATACATAAAGAATAAATCAGTGTTTTGCTCACGGCGACAACACGAATAGATCCAGTTCTCTGATTTAGGTTTAGCGTCAGACTGTTGACCAGTTAGCATTAGCATTAGCATTAGGTTACCCTGACTTATGACTAAACAACTGATGTGCCGCTGACTACTGTTACAGCATGGAATGAACTAAACAGCGAATATTTCTGTGATTATACATACCATTGGTTTGTTTGGCAGTCAGATCCATTATGACCATTGTGGTCCTTTAGTTTTTTATCCTGCATAAGTTTCTTTGGTTTTTCTCGTATTTCTTAGGGCAAGGGAGTAGGTTTGATTCTGACATTGGTGGGGACACAAAAGTGCTCTAAGGCAGCACTCCTGAAAGCTGATGTTTTTTTTGCATTTACGATCATAATTTCACGTCATATAGAGCTGATCAAACAAGCAAACAATCATAGTCTGTCGGTTCTAGCCATTTTGGCACCCTAGGCAAGATATGAATTTGCCCCCCCCCTTTTAAAAAACACACACATGCACACAAACACACACACACACACACACACACACACACACACATACATACATGGGGGGCGCACAAAGAGGAGATACATGAAGCATGAGAGGAGATGCACAAAGTAGCCAGCAGTAAACCACATAGAAACATATATCAAACAGCCAACTAGCAGTAAACCATATAGAAACATAAATAAATCAGATAGAAACATTTATAAACCAGCCAACTTGCAGTAAACCCTATAGAAACATATATAAACCACATAGAAATAGAAGCATATATAAACCACAGAGAAACATTTATAAACCAGCCAACAAGCAGTAAACCAGATAGAAACATATATAAACCACATAGAAACATTTATAAACCAGCCAACCAGCAGTAAACCATATAGAAACATATATAAATCACATAGAAATAGAAGCATATATAAACCACAGAAACATTTATAAACCAGCCAACAAGCAGTAAACCATATAGAAACATATATAAACCATATATAACCATATATAAACCATATAGAAACATATATAAACCACATAGAAACATATATAAAGCAGCAGTAAACCACACACCTTAGCAGATATGTCATATCTTAATCATCTACAGTACCATTATTAGCCGACTTTGCTTCATTTCAGTTCATCTAGCTGTTGCTAGTGACGTAAAATGTTTTGTAACATTATAAAAGGTTCTATAATTGGATTATTTTTCTTGACCAGATGTGGCTAAAGAGAAAGAGTAAAGGGAGAGAAAAAAAGAGAGAGAGAGATGGGGGTGGGGGGTGGGGGGGGGGCAAATGGATGCACAGCAAACTGACCTAGAACTGCTAAAAACTAGAACAGCTGGTGCTAGTAGAACTACCAGTAGCTAGAACAAATGTCCATAACTGTTAATACTTCTACTACAAATACAAGTATTAACAGTGGATATACTACTACTGCAACTGTTAGTACAAATAACAGAAACCTCTACCATCTGTTACTATATAATAAACACTATGACAACTATATGGATCAATGAGATGACAATGAAGGCAGGAGAGTACGACCACAGCAGCAGATCCAGAGATGATCCAGGGAAAACCTGTGAGACAATAAAGCATAGAGACTCAGGGGAAGAAGGAAAGTCAGTAACACGTATTTGCTGGGGTGTGAATAGAGGAGAAGAAGAGGAAAGAGAAAGGTCAGAGAGGTGGAGGAGCAGATGACCTGCAAAGCTTACCTAGATGACCAAAAGTCAACAGCAAAGAAAGACGCACTGAGAAACATATGCAGCACTTTCCAGATTAATTTGCGCCAAATGAAAGATTTCTTGCTCAGTAAAAAAGCTGATGAGATCCAAGGCTTTGCAGGCAGGAATGATATGAAAAACTTCTATAGTAGCCTGAAAGAAGTCTACGGCCCTACCAGCTCAAGCTCATCCCCACTACTCAGTGCAGATGGCTCAACAGTTATTACAAACAAGGACAAGGTATTGGAAAGATGGGCCGAACAGATCTTCCACCATCCACGACGAAGCCATTGCAAACAGATCCCAATGAACGTGTCACTTGATGCAGGTCCAACCCTGGATGAGAAAGCCATACATCTGCTATCCAGTGGGAAAACACCTGGCTCAATTTCCATCCCAGCTGAAGTCTCTAAAGAGGGTGGATCAGCTCTCAAATTAGTACAGATTATAGGGGAGCATGAATCAGTGTCACAGGACTTCAAGGATGCTTCCATCATCCATCTGTACAAAAATAAAGGAATCCACCAAGCCTGTGATAACCACCATGGAATTTCCCTGCTGTCCACCGCAGGTAAGATTGTTGCTAGAGTTCTCCTGAACCATCTTCATCATATACTTTGAGCAGGGACTCCTACCTGAAAGTCAGTCTGCCTTCCATAAAGAACACGGGACTACTGAGATGGAAAGTCAGGAACAGAATGCTGACCTCCACTCAACCTAAGTCAATCTGACCAAGGCTTTTGACACTGTCAGCAGAGATGGCCTGTGGTGAATTATGGCAAAATATGGATGCCTCGATAAGTTTATTACCATCGTTAGTAGGGATGGGAATTGAGAACCGGTTCTTTTTTGAGAACCGGTTCCCAGTAGCTCGATTCCTTGGAATCGTTTGCCTGCCTGCTTAATGATTCTGCTTTTCGATTCCGCCTTCGTTGTGCATGCGCAATGACGTCACACGTACGCTGCATATTTTTGGTCAGAACATAGCCAACATGGCGTTGAGGCAGAAACGGTCTAAAAAGATGACACCAGGTCCACTTACTTGGAATACTGTCAAAGCTTCCATGTCTTCAAAAGGGTGGAATCCCTCCAATATCCTCAAACATTTGTCCACAGCATGTGAATCATTTACAGGAATGTCACGTATTTGATACACAGCGGTGTCTTGTGAATGTAGCGGCAGAATTGAATGCCAGGCCGGTTCCAGTTCCAGTGTGGGCAACATACATCGTAACTCCTCAAATACAAGTTTCTGAAGGTAAGAAGGGAAAGGAAATGAGGTGCACAACAACGGGAGACAAGCCGAGCCGAGTTGAACCGGTTCCACGTAGTACCAATGCGGCAATAGAGGAATTAGTATAGCGTCTTTAGTTTCACTTTCACTGTACGCCCCCCCCCCCGAACCAGGCTGGCGTCATCTGTTTTTATTATGATGGAAATATAAAAGACAGCTAATGCAAACACACCTGTTTTACTCTTTTATTCCCTCACCCAATGAGAATCCATAAGAGAATTGATAAGGAATCGGATCGATAAGCAATATCCTAATGGAATCGGAATCGTTAAATTCTTAACAATTCCCATCATTATACAACTATGTGATGGCATGCTGGCCAGGGCTCAGGACAGTGGAGAAACATCTGCATTCCCTGTCACAAATTGAGTGAAGCAAGCTTGTGTACTGGCTCCCACACTCTTCAGTCTCATGTTTTACAGCTATGCTGTCTGATGCATTCAGTGACTTTAATACTGGAATTGACATCAGACATCATACCGATAGCTCACTTTTCAACTTTAGCAAAAACCAAAGTTAAGTCAGACACCATCAACAAATTCTTGTTTGCTGATGACTGTGCCCTCAACATTGCCACAGATGCTTAGATGCAATGCAGTGTTGATCTGTTTGCAGAGGCCTGCTGCAAATTTGGCCACACCATCAGCACAAAGAAGACTGAAGTGATGCACAAGCCTGCCCCTGGAAAACCTTATGCTGAGCCCAACATCACCATCAGTGGGTACTGACTGAAAACACTGGTCAAGTTCACCTACCTAGGCAGTACCCTTTCCAGAACGTTGTCATTGTTGACAAGAAAAATGACAGATGTGCTAAAGTGAGTGTTGCCTTTGGCAGACTACACAAGAATGTGTGGAACAGGAGAGGCATCACAGTGGAGACCAAGATCAAGGTGTACCAAGCCGTAGTTCTCACCACACTACTTTACTACTGTGAGACATGAACAGTATACCAGCGCCACACAAAGAAGCTAAACCACTTCCATACCACTTGCCTCAGAAAACTTCTGATAAAGTGGCAAGACACGTTTCCTGACACCGAGGTCCTCACCTATGCTTCCCTGCCCAGCATATACACCATCTTGATGCAGGCACAGCTTCAATGGGCAGGACACATAGTTTGCATGCCAGACCCCCAGCTCCCAAAGAAACTACTATATGGTGAACTATTACATGTCAAACGCTCCCAAAGAGGTCAGAGAAAGTGCTTCAATATTAATGCTTTTGGCATTAACCATAATGGATAGCAACTGACAGCACAGGACAGAGGCAAGTGGCAATCAGCTGTCCAGCAAGGCACCAAAACCTGTGAAGCCACCAGGACTGCTGCAGCTGAGCAACACAGACAGGCTAGGAAGAGCAGCCTCAGTTCAGCTTCTGCTGCCAGATTGGCCTGTTGAGTCATCTCAGAACCCACAGAGCCCACCCACAACCCACACTAGCTGGTCCTCATTGCTTTGGATGAACGATAATATTGTTTCCAGGGTAGAGCTGGAAAACAACTGAATACATCTTCACCATACTTGATACAGTTCATCAGTTGTGTGTTGGAGGGGTTGTTTTTGCTTATCAGCAACCTGTGAACCATGAGGAGGAACTACAAAAAAAACAAATGCATTTTGACTTGGCGAAGTAGAATTGTTAAACCATTCAATGTTTTTTCTGCTTAAGTTGCAGCGCTTAGGCATCTACATTTTGGAATGTTGTTTTTTGCCATTTTGTCTGTCCATCTGT